>NW_027460697.1:0-40994 GCF_050947875.1 Dermacentor variabilis | reverse complement strand
GCTAAAAACGCGTTTTGGCACAAATCCATGTGCGGATGTTAAAAAGAGCAGCATCGGCATGCTTTTCACGTCGTTTGGTAGAAATCCACACGCGCGTTCTGCCAAAAGCACCATTTGCATGCATATCGTGTGGTTTTGCAGAAAACTGCGTCCGCGTCTACCAAAAGATGCATGCGCATGCTTAAAACGCGCTTTGGCACAAATCCATGTGCGGATGTTAAAAAGAGCAGCATCGGCATGCTTTTCACGTCGTTTGGTAGAAATCCACACGCGCGTTCTGCCAAAAGCACCATTTGCATGCATATCGTGTGGTTTTGCAGAAAACTGCGTCCGCGTCTACCAAAAGATGCATGCGCATGCTTAAAACGCGTTTTGGCACAAATCCATGTGCGGGTGCTAAAAAGAGCAGCATCGGCATGCTTTTCACGTCGTTTGGTAGAAATCCACGCGCGCGTTCTGCCAAAAGCACCATTTGCATGCCTATCGTGTGGTTTTGCAGAAAACTGCGTCCGCGTCTACCAAAAGATGCATGCGCATGCTTAAAACGCGCTTTGGCACAAATCCATGTGCGGATGTTAAAAAGAGCAGCATCGGCATGCTTTTCACGTCGTTTGGTAGAAATCCACGCGCGCGTTCTGCCAAAACCACCATTTGCATGCATATCGTGTGGTTTTGCAGAAAACTGCGTCCGCGTCTACCAAAAGATGCATGCGCATGCTTAAAACGCGTTTTGGCACAAATCCATGTGCGGATGTTAAAAAGAGCAGCATCGGCATGCTTTTCACGTCGTTTGGTAGAAATCCACGCGCGCGTTCTGCCAAAAGCACCATTCGCATGCCTATCGTGTGGTTTTGCAGAAAACTGCGTCCGCGTCTACCAAAAGATGCATGCGCATGCTTAAAACGCGTTTTGGCAAAAATCCATGTGCGGATGTTAAAAAGAGCAGCATCGGCATGCTTTTCACGTCGTTTGGTAGAAATCCACACGCGCGTTCTGCCAAAAGCACCATTTGCATGCATATCGTGTGGTTTTGCAGAAAACTGCGTCCGCGTCTACCAAAAGATGCATGCGCATGCTTAAAACGCGTTTTGGCACAAATCCATGTGCGGGTGCTAAAAAGAGCAGCATCGGCATGCTTTTCACGTCGTTTGGTAGAAATCCACACGCGCGTTCTGCCAAAAGCACCATTTGCATGCATATCGTGTGGTTTTGCAGAAAACTGCGTCCGCGTCTACCAAAAGATGCATGTGCATGCTAAAAACGCGTTTTGGCACAAATCCATGTGCGGATGTTAAAAAGAGCAGCATCGGCATGCTTTTCACGTCGTTTGGTAGAAATCCACGCGCGCGTTCTGCCAAAAGCACCATTTGCATGCATATCGTGTGGTTTTGCAGAAAACTGCGTCGGCGTCTACCAAAAGATGCATGCGCATGCTTAAAACGCGTTTTGGCACAAATCCATGTGCGGGTGCTAAAAAGAGCAGCATCGGCATGCTTTTCACGTCGTTTGGTAGAAATCCACACGCGCGTTCTGCCAAAAGCACCATTTGCATGCATATCGTGTGGTTTTGCAGAAAACTGCGTCCGCGTCTACCAAAAGATGCATGCGCATGCTTAAAACGCGTTTTGGCACAAATCCATGTGCGGATGTTAAAAAGAGCAGCATCGGCATGCTTTTCACGTCGTTTGGTAGAAATCCACGCGCGCGTTCTGCCAAAACCACCATTTGCATGCATATCGTGTGGTTTTGCAGAAAACTGCGTCCGCATCTACCAAAAGATGCATGCGCATGCTTAAAACGCGTTTTGGCACAAATCCATGTGCGGGTGCTAAAAAGAGCAGCATCGGCATGCTTTTCACGTCGTTTGGTAGAAATCCACACGCGCGTTCTGCCAAAAGCACCATTTGCATGCATATCGTGTGGTTTTGCAGAAAACTGCGTCCGCGTCTACCAAAAGATGCATGTGCATGCTAAAAACGCGTTTTGGCACAAATCCATGTGCGGATGTTAAAAAGAGCAGCATCGGCATGCTTTTCACGTCGTTTGGTAGAAACCCACACGCGCGTTCTGCCAAAAGCACCATTTGCATGCATATCGTGTGGTTTTGCAGAAAACTGCGTCCGCGTCTACCAAAAGATGCATGCGCATGCTTAAAACGCGCTTTGGCACAAATCCATGTGCGGATGTTAAAAAGAGCAGCATCGGCATGCTTTTCACGTCGTTTGGTAGAAATCCACACGCGCGTTCTGCGAAAAGCACCATTTGCATGCATATCGTGTGGTTTTGCAGAAAACTGCGTCCGCGTCTACCAAAAGATGCATGTGCATGCTAAAAACGCGTTTTGGCACAAATCCATGTGCGGATGTTAAAAAGAGCAGCATCGGCATGCTTTTCACGTCGTTTGGTAGAAATCCACACGCGCGTTCTGCCAAAAGCACCATTTGCATGCATATCGTGTGGTTTTGCAGAAAACTGCGTCCGCGTCTACCAAAAGATGCATGCGCATGCTTAAAACGCGCTTTGGCACAAATCCATGTGCGGATGTTAAAAAGAGCAGCATCGGCATGCTTTTCACGTCGTTTGGTAGAAATCCACACGCGCGTTCTGCCAAAAGCACCATTTGCATGCATATCGTGTGGTTTTGCAGAAAACTGCGTCCGCGTCTACCAAAAGATGCATGCGCATGCTTAAAACGCGTTTTGGCACAAATCCATGTGCGGGTGCTAAAAAGAGCAGCATCGGCATGCTTTTCACGTCGTTTGGTAGAAATCCACGCGCGCGTTCTGCCAAAAGCACCATTTGCATGCATATCGTGTGGTTTTGCAGAAAACTGCGTCCGCGTCTACCAAAAGATGCATGCGCATGCTTAAAACGCGTTTTGGCACAAATCCATGTGCTTGTGCTAAAAAGAGCAGCATCGGCATGCTTTTCACGTCGTTTGGTAGAAATCCACGCGCGCGTTCTGCCAAAAGCACCATTTGCATGCCTATCGTGTGGTTTTGCAGAAAACTGCGTCCGCGTCTACCAAAAGATGCATGCGCATGCTGAAAACGCGTTTTGGCACAAATCCATGTGCGGATGTTAAAAAGAGCAGCATCGGCATGCTTTTCACGTCGTTTGGTAGAAATCCACGCGCGTTCTGCCAAAAGCACCATTTGCATGCCTATCGTGTGGTTTTGCAGAAAACTGCGTCCGCGTCTACCAAAAGATGCATGCGCATGCTTAAAACGCGTTTTGGCAAAAATCCATGTGCGGATGTTAAAAAGAGCAGCATCGGCATGCTTTTCACGTCGTTTGGTAGAAATCCACACGCGCGTTCTGCCAAAAGCACCATTTGCATGCATATCGTGTGGTTTTGCAGAAAACTGCGTCCGCGTCTACCAAAAGATGCATGCGCATGCTTAAAACGCGTTTTGGCACAAATCCATGTGCGGGTGCTAAAAAGAGCAGCATCGGCATGCTTTTCACGTCGTTTGGTAGAAATCCACACGCGCGTTCTGCCAAAAGCACCATTTGCATGCATATCGTGTGGTTTTGCAGAAAACTGCGTCCGCGTCTACCAAAAGATGCATGTGCATGCTAAAAACGCGTTTTCGCACAAATCCATGTGCGGATGTTAAAAAGAGCAGCATCGGCATGCTTTTCACGTCGTTTGGTAGAAATCCACGCGCGCGTTCTGCCAAAAGCACCATTTCCATGCATATCGTGTGGTTTTGCAGAAAACTGCGTCGGCGTCTACCAAAAGATGCATGCGCATGCTTAAAACGCGTTTTGGCACAAATCCATGTGCGGATGTTAAAAAGAGCAGCATCGGCATGCTTTTCACGTCGTTTGGTAGAAATCCACACGCGCGTTCTGCCAAAAGCACCATTTGCATGCATATCGTGTGGTTTTGCAGAAAACTGCGTCCGCGTCTACCAAAAGATGCATGCGCATGCTTAAAACGCGTTTTGGCACAAATCCATGTGCGGGTGCTAAAAAGAGCAGCATCGGCATGCTTTTCACGTCGTTTGGTAGAAATCCACGCGCGCGTTCTGCCAAAAGCACCATTTGCATGCATATCGTGTGGTTTTGCAGAAAACTGCGTCCGCGTCTACCAAAAGATGCATGCGCATGCTTAAAACGCGTTTTGGCACAAATCCATGTGCTTGTGCTAAAAAGAGCAGCATCGGCATGCTTTTCACGTCGTTTGGTAGAAATCCACGCGCGCGTTCTGCCAAAAGCACCATTTGCATGCCTATCGTGTGGTTTTGCAGAAAACTGCGTCCGCGTCTACCAAAAGATGCATGCGCATGCTGAAAACGCGTTTTGGCACAAATCCATGTGCGGATGTTAAAAAGAGCAGCATCGGCATGCTTTTCACGTCGTTTGGTAGAAATCCACGCGCGTTCTGCCAAAAGCACCATTTGCATGCCTATCGTGTGGTTTTGCAGAAAACTGCGTCCGCGTCTACCAAAAGATGCATGCGCATGCTTAAAACGCGTTTTGGCAAAAATCCATGTGCGGATGTTAAAAAGAGCAGCATCGGCATGCTTTTCACGTCGTTTGGTAGAAATCCACACGCGCGTTCTGCCAAAAGCACCATTTGCATGCATATCGTGTGGTTTTGCAGAAAACTGCGTCCGCGTCTACCAAAAGATGCATGCGCATGCTTAAAACGCGTTTTGGCACAAATCCATGTGCGGGTGCTAAAAAGAGCAGCATCGGCATGCTTTTCACGTCGTTTGGTAGAAATCCACACGCGCGTTCTGCTAAAAGCACCATTTGCATGCATATCGTGTGGTTTTGCAGAAAACTGCGTCCGCGTCTACCAAAAGATGCATGTGCATGCTAAAAACGCGTTTTCGCACAAATCCATGTGCGGATGTTAAAAAGAGCAGCATCGGCATGCTTTTCACGTCGTTTGGTAGAAATCCACGCGCGCGTTCTGCCAAAAGCACCATTTGCATGCATATCGTGTGGTTTTGCAGAAAACTGCGTCGGCGTCTACCAAAAGATGCATGCGCATGCTTAAAACGCGTTTTGGCACAAATCCATGTGCGGATGTTAAAAAGAGCAGCATCGGCATGCTTTTCACGTCGTTTGGTAGAAATCCACACGCGCGTTCTGCCAAAAGCACCATTTGCATGCCTATCGTGTGGTTTTGCAGAAAACTCCGTCCGCGTCTACCAAAAGATGCATGCGCATGCTGAAAACGCGTTTTGGCACAAATCCATGTGCGGATGTTAAAAAGAGCAGCATCGGCATGCTTTTCACGTCGTTTGGTAGAAATCCACGCGCGCGTTCTGCCAAAAGCACCATTTGCATGCCTATCGTGTGGTTTTGCAGAAAACTGCGTCCGCGTCTACCAAAAGATGCATGCGCATGCTTAAAACGCGTTTTGGCAAAAATCCATGTGCGGATGTTAAAAAGAGCAGCATCGGCATGCTTTTCACGTCGTTTGGTAGAAATCCACACGCGCGTTCTGCCAAAAGCACCATTTGCATGCATATCGTGTGGTTTTGCAGAAAACTGCGTCCGCGTCTACCAAAAGATGCATGCGCATGCTTAAAACGCGTTTTGGCACAAATCCATGTGCGGGTGCTAAAAAGAGCAGCATCGGCATGCTTTTCACGTCGTTTGGTAGAAATCCACACGCGCGTTCTGCCAAAAGCACCATTTGCATGCATATCGTGTGGTTTTGCAGAAAACTGCGTCCGCGTCTACCAAGAGATGCATGTGCATGCTAAAAACGCGTTTTCGCACAAATCCATGTGCGGATGTTAAAAAGAGCAGCATCGGCATGCTTTTCACGTCGTTTGGTAGAAATCCACGCGCGCGTTCTGCCAAAAGCACCATTTGCATGCATATCGTGTGGTTTTGCAGAAAACTGCGTCGGCGTCTACCAAAAGATGCATGCGCATGCTTAAAACGCGTTTTGGCACAAATCCATGTGCGGATGTTAAAAAGAGCAGCATCGGCATGCTTTTCACGTCGTTTGGTAGAAATCCACACGCGCGTTCTGCCAAAAGCACCATTTGCATGCATATCGTGTGGTTTTGCAGAAAACTGCGTCCGCGTCTACCAAAAGATGCATGCGCATGCTTAAAACGCGTTTTGGCACAAATCCATGTGCGGGTGCTAAAAAGAGCAGCATCGGCATGCTTTTCACGTCGTTTGGTAGAAATCCACGCGCGCGTTCTGCCAAAACCACCATTTGCATGCATATCGTGTGGTTTTGCAGAAAACTGCGTCCGCATCTACCAAAAGATGCATGCGCATGCTTAAAACGCGTTTTGGCACAAATCCATGTGCGGGTGCTAAAAAGAGCAGCATCGGCATGCTTTTCACGTCGTTTGGTAGAAATCCACACGCGCGTTCTGCCAAAAGCACTATTTGCATGCATATCGTGTGGTTTTGCAGAAAACTGCGTCCGCGTCTACCAAAAGATGCATGTGCATGCTAAAAACGCGTTTTGGCACAAATCCATGTGCGGATGTTAAAAAGAGCAGCATCGGCATGCTTTTCACGTCGTTTGGTAGAAATCCACACGCGCGTTCTGCCAAAAGCACCATTTGCATGCATATCGTGTGGTTTTGCAGAAAACTGCGTCCGCGTCTACCAAAAGATGCATGCGCATGCTTAAAACGCGTTTTGACACAAATCCATGTGCGGGTGCTAAAAAGAGCAGCATCGGCATGCTTTTCACGTCGTTTGGTAGAAATCCACGCGCGCGTTCTGCCAAAAGCACCATTTGCATGCCTACGTGTGGTTTTGCAGAAAACTGCGTCCGCGTCTACCAAAAGATGCATGCGCATGCTTAAAACGCGCTTTGGCACAAATCCATGTGCGGATGTTAAAAAGAGCAGCATCGGCATGCTTTTCACGTCGTTTGGTAGAAATCCACGCGCGCGTTCTGCCAAAAGCACCATTTGCATGCATATCGTGTGGTTTTGCAGAAAACTGCGTCCGCGTCTACCAAAAGATGCATGCGCATGCTTAAAACGCGTTTTGGCACAAATCCATGTGCGGATGTTAAAAAGAGCAGCATCGGCATGCTTTTCACGTCGTTTGGTAGAAATCCACGCGCGCGTTCTCCAAAAGCACCATTTGCATGCCTATCGTGTGGTTTTGCAGAAAACTGCGTCCGCGTCTACCAAAAGATGCATGCGCATGCTTAAAACGCGTTTTGGCAAAAATCCATGTGCGGATGTTAAAAAGAGCAGCATCGGCATGCTTTTCACGTCGTTTGGTAGAAATCCACACGCGCGTTCTGCCAAAAGCACCATTTGCATGCATATCGTGTGGTTTTGCAGAAAACTGCGTCCGCGTCTACCAAAAGATGCATGCGCATGCTTAAAACGCGCTTTGGCACAAATCCATGTGCGGATGTTAAAAAGAGCAGCATCGGCATGCTTTTCACGTCGTTTGGTAGAAATCCACACGCGCGTTCTGCCAAAAGCACCATTTGCATGCATATCGTGTGGTTTTGCAGAAAACTGCGTCCGCGTCTACCAAAAGATGCATGCGCATGCTTAAAACGCGCTTTGGCACAAATCCATGTGCGGATGTTAAAAAGAGCAGCATCGGCATGCTTTTCACGTCGTTTGGTAGAAACCCACACGCGCGTTCTGCGAAAAGCACCATTTGCATGCATATCGTGTGGTTTTGCAGAAAACTGCGTCCGCGTCTACCAAAAGATGCATGTGCATGCTAAAAACGCGTTTTGGCACAAATCCATGTGCGGATGTTAAAAAGAGCAGCATCGGCATGCTTTTCACGTCGTTTGGTAGAAATCCACACGCGCGTTCTGCCAAAAGCACCATTTGCATGCATATCGTATGGTTTTGCAGAAAACTGCGTCCGCGTCTACCAAAAGATGCATGCGCATGCTTAAAACGCGCTTTGGCACAAATCCATGTGCGGATGTTAAAAAGAGCAGCATCGGCATGCTTTTCACGTCGTTTGGTAGAAATCCACGCGCGCGTTCTGCCAAAAGCACCATTTGCATGCATATCGTGTGGTTTTGCAGAAAACTGCGTCCGCGTCTACCAAAAGATGCATGCGCATGCTTAAAACGCGCTTTGGCACAAATCCATGTGCGGATGTTAAAAAGAGCAGCATCGGCATGCTTTTCACGTCGTTTGGTAGAAACCCACACGCGCGTTCTGCGAAAAGCACCATTTGCATGCATATCGTGTGGTTTTGCAGAAAACTGCGTCCGCGTCTACCAAAAGATGCATGTGCATGCTAAAAACGCGTTTTGGCACAAATCCATGTGCGGATGTTAAAAAGAGCAGCATCGGCATGCTTTTCACGTCGTTTGGTAGAAATCCACACGCGCGTTCTGCCAAAAGCACCATTTGCATGCATATCGTGTGGTTTTGCAGAAAACTGCGTCCGCGTCTACCAAAAGATGCATGCGCATGCTTAAAACGCGCTTTGGCACAAATCCATGTGCGGATGTTAAAAAGAGCAGCATCGGCATGCTTTTCACGTCGTTTGGTAGAAATCCACGCGCGCGTTCTGCCAAAAGCACCATTTGCATGCATATCGTGTGGTTTTGCAGAAAACTGCGTCCGCGTCTACCAAAAGATGCATGCGCATGCTTAAAACGCGTTTTGGCACAAATCCATGAGCGGGTGCTAAAAAGAGCAGCATCGGCATGCTTTTCACGTCGTTTGGTAGAAATCCACGCGCGCGTTCTGCCAAAAGCACCATTTGCATGCATATCGTGTGGTTTTGCAGAAAACTGCGTCCGCGTCTACCAAAAGATGCATGCGCATGCTTAAAACGCGTTTTGGCACAAATCCATGTGCGGGTGCTAAAAAGAACAGCATCGGCATGCTTTTCACGTCGTTTGGTAGAAATCCACGCGCGCGTTCTGCCAAAAGCACCATTTGCATGCCTATCGTGTGGTTTTGCAGAAAACTGCGTCCGCGTCTACCAAAAGATGCATGCGCATGCTTAAAACGTGCTTTGGCACAAATCCATGTGCGGATGTTAAAAAGAGCAGCATCGGCATGCTTTTCACGTCGTTTGGTAGAAATCCACGCGCGCGTTCTGCCAAAAGCACCATTTGCATGCATATCGTGTGGTTTTGCAGAAAACTGCGTCCGCGTCTACCAAAAGATGCATGCGCATGCTTAAAACGCGTTTTGGCACAAATCCATGTGCGGATGTTAAAAAGAGCAGCATCGGCATGCTTTTCACGTCGTTTGGTAGAAATCCACGCGTGCGTTCTGCCAAAAGCACCATTTGCATGCCTATCGTGTGGTTTTGCAGAAAACTGCGTCCGCGTCTACCAAAAGATGCATGCGCATGCTTAAAACGCGTTTTGGCACAAATCCATGTGCGGATGTTAAAAAGAGCAGCATCGGCATGCTTTTCACGTCGTTTGGTAGAAATCCACACGCGCGTTCTGCCAAAAGCACCATTTGCATGCATATCGTGTGGTTTTGCAGAAAACTGCGTCCGCGTCTACCAAAAGATGCATGCGCATGCTTAAAACGCGTTTTGGCACAAATCCATGTGCGGGTGCTAAAAAGAGCAGCATCGGCATGCTTTTCACGTCGTTTGGTAGAAATCCACACGCGCGTTCTGCCAAAAGCACCATTTGCATGCATATCGTGTGGTTTTGCAGAAAACTGCGTCCGCGTCTACCAAAAGATGCATGTGCATGCTAAAAACGCGTTTTGGCACAAATCCATGTGCGGATGTTAAAAAGAGCAGCATCGGCATGCTTTTCACGTCGTTTGGTAGAAATCCACACGCGCGTTCTGCCAAAAGCACCATTTGCATGCATATCGTGTGGTTTTGCAGAAAACTGCGTCCGCGTCTACCAAAAGATGCATGCGCATGCTTAAAACGCGCTTTGGCACAAATCCATGTGCGGATGTTAAAAAGAGCAGCATCGGCATGCTTTTCACGTCGTTTGGTAGAAATCCACACGCGCGTTCTGCGAAAAGCACCATTTGCATGCATATCGTGTGGTTTTGCAGAAAACTGCGTCCGCGTCTACCAAAAGATGCATGTGCATGCTAAAAACGCGTTTTGGCACAAATCCATGTGCGGATGTTAAAAAGAGCAGCATCGGCATGCTTTTCACGTCGTTTGGTAGAAATCCACACGCGCGTTCTGCCAAAAGCACCATTTGCATGCATATCGTGTGGTTTTGCAGAAAACTGCGTCCGCGTCTACCAAAAGATGCATGCGCATGCTTAAAACGCGTTTTGGCACAAATCCATGTGCGGGTGCTAAAAAGAGCAGCATCGGCATGCTTTTCACGTCGTTTGGTAGAAATCCACGCGCGCGTTCTGCCAAAAGCACCATTTGCATGCATATCGTGTGGTTTTGCAGAAAACTGCGTCCGCGTCTACCAAAAGATGCATGCGCATGCTTAAAACGCGTTTTGGCACAAATCCATGTGCGGGTGCTAAAAAGAGCAGCATCGGCATGCTTTTCACGTCGTTTGGTAGAAATCCACGCGCGCGTTCTGCCAAAAGCACCATTTGCATGCATATCGTGTGGTTTTGCAGAAAACTTCGTCCGCGTCTACCAAAAGATGCATGCGCATGCTTAAAACGCGTTTTGGCACAAATCCATGTGCGGGTGCTAAAAAGAGCAGCATCGGCATGCTTTTCACGTCGTTTGGTAGAAATCCACGCGCGCGTTCTGCCAAAAGCACCATTTGCATGCATATCGTGTGGTTTTGCAGAAAACTGCGTCCGCGTCTACCAAAAGATGCATGCGCATGCTTAAAACGCGTTTTGGCACAAATCCATGTGCGGGTGCTAAAAAGAGCAGCATCGGCATGCTTTTCACGTCGTTTGGTAGAAATCCACGCGCGCGTTCTGCCAAAAGCACCATTTGCATGCATATTGTGTGGTTTTGCAGAAAACTGCGTCCGCATCTACCAAAAGATGCATGCGCATGCTTAAAACGCGTTTTGGCACAAATCCATGTGCGGGTGCTAAAAAGAGCAGCATCGGCATGCTTTTCACGTCGTTTGGTAGAAATCCACACGCGCGTTCTGCCAAAAGCACTATTTGCATGCATATCGTGTGGTTTTGCAGAAAACTGCGTCCGCGTCTACCAAAAGATGCATGTGCATGCTAAAAACGCGTTTTGGCACAAATCCATGTGCGGATGTTAAAAAGAGCAGCATCGGCATGCTTTTCACGTCGTTTGGTAGAAATCCACGCGCGCGTTCTGCCAAAAGCACCATTTGCATGCCTATCGTGTGGTTTTGCAGAAAACTGCGTCCGCGTCTACCAAAAGATGCATGCGCATGCTTAAAACGCGCTTTGGCACAAATCCATGTGCGGATGTTAAAAAGAGCAGCATCGGCATGCTTTTCACGTCGTTTGGTAGAAATCCACGCGCGCGTTCTGCCAAAAGCACCATTTGCATGCATATCGTGTGGTTTTGCAGAAAACTGCGTCCGCGTCTACCAAAAGATGCATGCGCATGCTTAAAACGCGTTTTGGCACAAATCCATGTGCGGGTGCTAAAAAGAGCAGCATCGGCATGCTTTTCACGTCGTTTGGTAGAAATCCACACGCGCGTTCTGCCAAAAGCACCATTTGCATGCATATCGTGTGGTTTTGCAGAAAACTGCGTCCGCGTCTACCAAAAGATGCATGTGCATGCTAAAAACGCGTTTTGGCACAAATCCATGTGCGGATGTTAAAAAGAGCAGCATCGGCATGCTTTTCACGTCGTTTGGTAGAAATCCACGCGCGCCATCTGCCAAAACCACCATTTGCATGCATATTGTGTGGTTTTGCAGAAAACTGCGTCCGCATCTACCAAAAGATGCATGCGCATGCTTAAAACGCGTTTTGGCACAAATCCATGTGCGGGTGCTAAAAAGAGCAGCATCGGCATGCTTTTCACGTCGTTTGGTAGAAATCCACACGCGCGTTCTGCCAAAAGCACTATTTGCATGCATATCGTGTGGTTTTGCAGAAAACTGCGTCCGCGTCTACCAAAAGATGCATGTGCATGCTAAAAACGCGTTTTGGCACAAATCCATGTGCGGATGTTAAAAAGAGCAGCATCGGCATGCTTTTCACGTCGTTTGGTAGAAATCCACACGCGCGTTCTGCCAAAAGCACCATTTGCATGCATATCGTGTGGTTTTGCAGAAAACTGCGTCCGCGTCTACCAAAAGATGCATGCGCATGCTTAAAACGCGTTTTGGCACAAATCCATGTGCGGATGCTAAAAAGAGCAGCATCGGCATGCTTTTCACGTCGTTTGGTAGAAATCCACGCGCGCGTTCTGCCAAAAGCACCATTTGCATGCCTATCGTGTGGTTTTGCAGAAAACTGCGTCCGCGTCTACCAAAAGATGCATGCGCATGCTTAAAACGCGTTTTGGCACAAATCCATGTGCGGGTGCTAAAAAGAGCAGCATCGGCATGCTTTTCACGTCGTTTGGTAGAAATCCACACGCGCGTTCTGCCAAAAGCACCATTTGCATGCATATCGTGTGGTTTTGCAGAAAACTGCGTCCGCGTCTACCAAAAGATGCATGTGCATGCTAAAAACGCGTTTTGGCACAAATCCATGTGCGGATGTTAAAAAGAGCAGCATCGGCATGCTTTTCACGTCGTTTGGTAGAAATCCACGCGCGCGTTCTGCCAAAAGCACCATTTGCATGCATATCGTGTGGTTTTGCAGAAAACTGCGTCGGCGTCTACCAAAAGATGCATGCGCATGCTTAAAACGCGTTTTGGCACAAATCCATGTGCGGGTGCTAAAAAGAGCAGCATCGGCATGCTTTTCACGTCGTTTGGTAGAAATCCACACGCGCGTTCTGCCAAAAGCACCATTTGCATGCATATCGTGTGGTTTTGCAGAAAACTGCGTCCGCGTCTACCAAAAGATGCATGCGCATGCTTAAAACGCGTTTTGGCACAAATCCATGTGCGGATGTTAAAAAGAGCAGCATCGGCATGCTTTTCACGTCGTTTGGTAGAAATCCACGCGCGCGTTCTGCCAAAACCACCATTTGCATGCATATCGTGTGGTTTTGCAGAAAACTGCGTCCGCATCTACCAAAAGATGCATGCGCATGCTTAAAACGCGTTTTGGCACAAATCCATGTGCGGGTGCTAAAAAGAGCAGCATCGGCATGCTTTTCACGTCGTTTGGTAGAAATCCACACGCGCGTTCTGCCAAAAGCACCATTTGCATGCATATCGTGTGGTTTTGCAGAAAACTGCGTCCGCGTCTACCAAAAGATGCATGTGCATGCTAAAAACGCGTTTTGGCACAAATCCATGTGCGGATGTTAAAAAGAGCAGCATCGGCATGCTTTTCACGTCGTTTGGTAGAAATCCACACGCGCGTTCTGCCAAAAGCACCATTTGCATGCATATCGTGTGGTTTTGCAGAAAACTGCGTCCGCGTCTACCAAAAGATGCATGCGCATGCTTAAAACGCGCTTTGGCACAAATCCATGTGCGGATGTTAAAAAGAGCAGCATCGGCATGCTTTTCACGTCGTTTGGTAGAAATCCACACGCGCGTTCTGCCAAAAGCACCATTTGCATGCATATCGTGTGGTTTTGCAGAAAACTGCGTCCGCGTCTACCAAAAGATGCATGCGCATGCTTAAAACGCGCTTTGGCACAAATCCATGTGCGGATGTTAAAAAGAGCAGCATCGGCATGCTTTTCACGTCGTTTGGTAGAAATCCACGCGCGCGTTCTGCCAAAAGCACCATTTGCATGCATATCGTGTGGTTTTGCAGAAAACTGCGTCCGCGTCTACCAAAAGATGCATGCGCATGCTTAAAACGCGTTTTGGCACAAATCCATGTGCGGATGTTAAAAAGAGCAGCATCGGCATGCTTTTCACGTCGTTTGGTAGAAATCCACGCGCGCGTTCTGCCAAAAGCACCATTCGCATGCCTATCGTGTGGTTTTGCAGAAAACTGCGTCCGCGTCTACCAAAAGATGCATGCGCATGCTTAAAACGCGTTTTGGCAAAAATCCATGTGCGGATGTTAAAAAGAGCAGCATCGGCATGCTTTTCACGTCGTTTGGTAGAAATCCACACGCGCGTTCTGCCAAAAGCACCATTTGCATGCATATCGTGTGGTTTTGCAGAAAACTGCGTCCGCGTCTACCAAAAGATGCATGCGCATGCTTAAAACGCGTTTTGGCACAAATCCATGTGCGGGTGCTAAAAAGAGCAGCATCGGCATGCTTTTCACGTCGTTTGGTAGAAATCCACACGCGCGTTCTGCCAAAAGCACCATTTGCATGCATATCGTGTGGTTTTGCAGAAAACTGCGTCCGCGTCTACCAAAAGATGCATGTGCATGCTAAAAACGCGTTTTGGCACAAATCCATGTGCGGATGTTAAAAAGAGCAGCATCGGCATGCTTTTCACGTCGTTTGGTAGAAATCCACGCGCGCGTTCTGCCAAAAGCACCATTTGCATGCATATCGTGTGGTTTTGCAGAAAACTGCGTCGGCGTCTACCAAAAGATGCATGCGCATGCTTAAAACGCGTTTTGGCACAAATCCATGTGCGGGTGCTAAAAAGAGCAGCATCGGCATGCTTTTCACGTCGTTTGGTAGAAATCCACACGCGCGTTCTGCCAAAAGCACCATTTGCATGCATATCGTGTGGTTTTGCAGAAAACTGCGTCCGCGTCTACCAAAAGATGCATGCGCATGCTTAAAACGCGTTTTGGCACAAATCCATGTGCGGATGTTAAAAAGAGCAGCATCGGCATGCTTTTCACGTCGTTTGGTAGAAATCCACGCGCGCGTTCTGCTAAAACCACCATTTGCATGCATATCGTGTGGTTTTGCAGAAAACTGCGTCCGCATCTACCAAAAGATGCATGCGCATGCTTAAAACGCGTTTTGGCACAAATCCATGTGCGGGTGCTAAAAAGAGCAGCATCGGCATGCTTTTCACGTCGTTTGGTAGAAATCCACACGCGCGTTCTGCCAAAAGCACCATTTGCATGCATATCGTGTGGTTTTGCAGAAAACTGCGTCCGCGTCTACCAAAAGATGCATGTGCATGCTAAAAACGCGTTTTGGCACAAATCCATGTGCGGATGTTAAAAAGAGCAGCATCGGCATGCTTTTCACGTCGTTTGGTAGAAATCCACACGCGCGTTCTGCCAAAAGCACCATTTGCATGCATATCGTGTGGTTTTGCAGAAACTGCGTCCGCGTCTACCAAAAGATGCATGCGCATGCTTAAAACGCGCTTTGGCACAAATCCATGTGCGGATGTTAAAAAGAGCAGCATCGGCATGTTTTCACGTCGTTTGGTAGAAATCCACACGCGCGTTCTGCGAAAAGCACCATTTGCATGCATATCGTGTGGTTTTGCAGAAAACTGCGTCCGCGTCTACCAAAAGATGCATGCGCATGCTTAAAACGCGCTTTGGCACAAATCCATGTGCGGATGTTAAAAAGAGCAGCATCGGCATGCTTTTCACGTCGTTTGGTAGAAATCCACGCGCGCGTTCTGCCAAAATCACCATTTGCATGCATATCGTGTGGTTTTGCAGAAAACTGCGTCCGCGTCTACCAAAAGATGCATGCGCATGCTTAAAACGCGTTTTGGCACAAATCCATGTGCGGGTGCTAAAAAGAGCAGCATCGGCATGCTTTTCACGTCGTTTGGTAGAAATCCACGCGCGCGTTCTGCCAAAAGCACCATTTGCATGCATATCGTGTGGTTTTGCAGAAAACTTCGTCCGCGTCTACCAAAAGATGCATGCGCATGCTTAAAACGCGTTTTGGCACAAATCCATGTGCGGGTGCTAAAAAGAGCAGCATCGGCATGCTTTTCACGTCGTTTGGTAGAAATCCACGCGCGCGTTCTGCCAAAAGCACCATTTGCATGCATATCGTGTGGTTTTGCAGAAAACTGCGTCCGCGTCTACCAAAAGATGCATGCGCATGCATAAAACGCGTTTTGGCACAAATCCATGTGCGGGTGCTAAAAAGAGCAGCATCGGCATGCTTTTCACGTCGTTTGGTAGAAATCCACGCGCGCGTTCTGCCAAAACCACCATTTGCATGCATATTGTGTGGTTTTGCAGAAAACTGCGTCCGCATCTACCAAAAGATGCATGCGCATGCTTAAAACGCGTTTTGGCACAAATCCATGTGCGGGTGCTAAAAAGAGCAGCATCGGCATGCTTTTCAGGTCGTTTGGTAGAAATCCACACGCGCGTTCTGCCAAAAGCACTATTTGCATGCATATCGTGTGGTTTTGCAGAAAACTGCGTCCGCGTCTACCAAAAGATGCATGTGCATGCTAAAAACGCGTTTTGGCACAAATCCATGTGCGGATGTTAAAAAGAGCAGCATCGGCATGCTTTTCACGTCGTTTGGTAGAAATCCACACGCGCGTTCTGCCAAAAGCACCATTTGCATGCATATCGTGTGGTTTTGCAGAAAACTGCGTCCGCGTCTACCAAAAGATGCATGCGCATGCTTAAAACGCGTTTTGGCACAAATCCATGTGCGGGTGCTAAAAAGAGCAGCATCGGCATGCTTTTCACGTCGTTTGGTAGAAATCCACGCGCGCGTTCTGCCAAAAGCACCATTTGCATGCATATCGTGTGGTTTTGCAGAAAACTGCGTCCGCGTCTACCAAAAGATGCATGCGCATGCTTAAAACGCGTTTTGGCACAAATCCATGTGCGGATGTTAAAAAGAGCAGCATCGGCATGCTTTTCACGTCGTTTGGTAGAAATCCACGCGCGCGTTCTGCCAAAAGCACCATTCGCATGCCTATCGTGTGGTTTTGCAGAAAACTGCGTCCGCGTCTACCAAAAGATGCATGCGCATGCTTAAAACGCGTTTTGGATAAAATCCATGTGCGGATGTTAAAAAGAGCAGCATCGGCATGCTTTTCACGTCGTTTGGTAGAAATCCACACGCGCGTTCTGCCAAAAGCACCATTTGCATGCATATCGTGTGGTTTTGCAGAAAACTGCGTCCGCGTCTACCAAAAGATGCATGCGCATGCTTAAAACGCGTTTTGGCACAAATCCATGTGCGGGTGCTAAAAAGAGCAGCATCGGCATGCTTTTCACGTCGTTTGGTAGAAATCCACACGCGCGTTCTGCCAAAAGCACCATTTGCATGCATATCGTGTGGTTTTGCAGAAAACTGCGTCCGCGTCTACCAAAAGATGCATGTGCATGCTAAAAACGCGTTTTGGCACAAATCCATGTGCGGATGTTAAAAAGAGCAGCATCGGCATGCTTTTCACGTCGTTTGGTAGAAATCCACGCGCGCGTTCTGCCAAAAGCACCATTTGCATGCATATCGTGTGGTTTTGCAGAAAACTGCGTCGGCGTCTACCAAAAGATGCATGCGCATGCTTAAAACGCGTTTTGGCACAAATCCATGTGCGGGTGCTAAAAAGAGCAGCATCGGCATGCTTTTCACGTCGTTTGGTAGAAATCCACACGCGCGTTCTGCCAAAAGCACCATTTGCATGCATATCGTGTGGTTTTGCAGAAAACTGCGTCCGCGTCTACCAAAAGATGCATGCGCATGCTTAAAACGCGTTTTGGCACAAATCCATGTGCGGATGTTAAAAAGAGCAGCATCGGCATGCTTTTCACGTCGTTTGGTAGAAATCCACGCGCGCGTTCTGCCAAAACCACCATTTGCATGCATATCGTGTGGTTTTGCAGAAAACTGCGTCCGCATCTACCAAAAGATGCATGCGCATGCTTAAAACGCGTTTTGGCACAAATCCATGTGCGGGTGCTAAAAAGAGCAGCATCGGCATGCTTTTCACGTCGTTTGGTAGAAATCCACACGCGCGTTCTGCCAAAAGCACCATTTGCATGCATATCGTGTGGTTTTGCATAAAACTGCGTCCGCGTCTACCAAAAGATGCATGTGCATGCTAAAAACGCGTTTTGGCACAAATCCATGTGCGGATGTTAAAAAGAGCAGCATCGGCATGCTTTTCACGTCGTTTGGTAGAAATCCACACGCGCGTTCTGCCAAAAGCACCATTTGCATGCATATCGTGTGGTTTTGCAGAAAACTGCGTCCGCGTCTACCAAAAGATGCATGCGCATGCTTAAAACGCGCTTTGGCACAAATCCATGTGCGGATGTTAAAAAGAGCAGCATCGGCATGCTTTTCACGTCGTTTGGTAGAAATCCACACGCGCGTTCTGCCAAAAGCACCATTTGCATGCATATCGTGTGGTTTTGCAGAAAACTGCGTCCGCGTCTACCAAAAGATGCATGCGCATGCTTAAAACGCGTTTTGGCACAAATCCATGTGCGGGTGCTAAAAAGAGCAGCATCGGCATGCTTTTCACGTCGTTTGGTAGAAATCCACGCGCGCGTTCTGCCAAAAGCACCATTTGCATGCCTATCGTGTGGTTTTGCAGAAAACTGCGTCCGCGTCTACCAAAAGATGCATGCGCATGCTTAAAACGCGCTTTGGCACAAATCCATGTGCGGATGTTAAAAAGAGCAGCATCGGCATGCTTTTCACGTCGTTTGGTAGAAATCCACGCGCGCGTTCTGCCAAAAGCACCATTTGCATGCATATCGTGTGGTTTTGCAGAAAACTGCGTCCGCGTCTACCAAAAGATGCATGCGCATGCTTAAAACGCGTTTTGGCACAAATCCATGTGCGGATGTTAAAAAGAGCAGCATCGGCATGCTTTTCACGTCGTTTGGTAGAAATCCACGCGCGCGTTCTGCCAAAAGCACCATTCGCATGCCTATCGTGTGGTTTTGCAGAAAACTGCGTCCGCGTCTACCAAAAGATGCATGCGCATGCTTAAAACGCGTTTTGGCAAAAATCCATGTGCGGATGTTAAAAAGAGCAGCATCGGCATGCTTTTCACGTCGTTTGGTAGAAATCCACACGCGCGTTCTGCCAAAAGCACCATTTGCATGCATATCGTGTGGTTTTGCAGAAAACTGCGTCCGCGTCTACCAAAAGATGCATGCGCATGCTTAAAACGCGTTTTGGCACAAATCCATGTGCGGGTGCTAAAAAGAGCAGCATCGGCATGCTTTTCACGTCGTTTGGTAGAAATCCACACGCGCGTTCTGCCAAAAGCACCATTTGCATGCATATCGTGTGGTTTTGCAGAAAACTGCGTCCGCGTCTACCAAAAGATGCATGTGCATGCTAAAAACGCGTTTTGGCACAAATCCATGTGCGGATGTTAAAAAGAGCAGCATCGGCATGCTTTTCACGTCGTTTGGTAGAAATCCACGCGCGCGTTCTGCCAAAAGCACCATTTGCATGCATATCGTGTGGTTTTGCAGAAAACTGCGTCGGCGTCTACCAAAAGATGCATGCGCATGCTTAAAACGCGTTTTTGCACAAATCCATGTGCGGGTGCTAAAAAGAGCAGCATCGGCATGCTTTTCACGTCGTTTGGTAGAAATCCACACGCGCGTTCTGCCAAAAGCACCATTTGCATGCATATCGTGTGGTTTTGCAGAAAACTGCGTCCGCGTCTACCAAAAGATGCATGCGCATGCTTAAAACGCGTTTTGGCACAAATCCATGTGCGGATGGTAAAAAGAGCAGCATCGGCATGCTTTTCACGTCGTTTGGTAGAAATCCACGCGCGCGTTCTGCCAAAACCACCATTTGCATGCATATCGTGTGGTTTTGCAGAAAACTGCGTCCGCATCTACCAAAAGATGCATGCGCATGCTTAAAACGCGTTTTGGCACAAATCCATGTGCGGGTGCTAAAAAGAGCAGCATCGGCATGCTTTTCACGTCGTTTGGTAGAAATCCACACGCGCGTTCTGCCAAAAGCACCATTTGCATGCATATCGTGTGGTTTTGCAGAAAACTGCGTCCGCGTCTACCAAAAGATGCATGTGCATGCTAAAAACGCGTTTTGGCACAAATCCATGTGCGGATGTTAAAAAGAGCAGCATCGGCATGCTTTTCACGTCGTTTTGTAGAAATCCACACGCGCGTTCTGCCAAAAGCACCATTTGCATGCATATCGTGTGGTTTTGCAGAAAACTGCGTCCGCGTCTACCAAAAGATGCATGCGCATGCTTAAAACGCGCTTTGGCACAAATCCATGTGCGGATGTTAAAAAGAGCAGCATCGGCATGCTTTTCACGTCGTTTGGTAGAAATCCACACGCGCGTTCTGCCAAAAGCACCATTTGCATGCATATCGTGTGGTTTTGCAGAAAACTGCGTCCGCGTCTACCAAAAGATGCATGCGCATGCTTAAAACGCGTTTTGGCACAAATCCATGTGCGGGTGCTAAAAAGAGCAGCATCGGCATGCTTTTCACGTCGTTTGGTAGAAATCCACACGCGCGTTCTGCCAAAAGCACCATTTGCATGCATATCGTGTGGTTTTGCAGAAAACTGCGTCCGCGTCTACCAAAAGATGCATGCGCATGCTTAAAACGCGTTTTGGCACAAATCCATGTGCGGATGTTAAAAAGAGCAGCATCGGCATGCTTTTCACGTCGTTTGGTAGAAATCCACGGGCGCGTTCTGCCAAAACCACCATTTGCATGCATATCGTGTGGTTTTGCAGAAAACTGCGTCCGCATCTACCAAAAGATGCATGCGCATGCTTAAAACGCGTTTTGGCACAAATCCATGTGCGGGTGCTAAAAAGAGCAGCATCGGCATGCTTTTCACGTCGTTTGGTAGAAATCCACACGCGCGTTCTGCCAAAAGCACCATTTGCATGCATATCGTGTGGTTTTGCAGAAAACTGCGTCCGCGTCTACCAAAAGATGCATGTGCATGCTAAAAACGCGTTTTGGCACAAATCCATGTGCGGATGTTAAAAAGAGCAGCATCGGCATGCTTTTCACGTCGTTTGGTAGAAATCCACACGCGCGTTCTGCCAAAAGCACCATTTGCATGCATATCGTGTGGTTTTGCAGAAAACTGCGTCCGCGTCTACCAAAAGATGCATGCGCATGCTTAAAACGCGTTTTGGCACAAATCCATGTGCGGGTGCTAAAAAGAGCAGCATCGGCATGCTTTTCACGTCGTTTGGTAGAAATCCACACGCGCGTTCTGCCAAAAGCACCATTTGCATGCATATCGTGTGGTTTTGCAGAAAACTGCGTCCGCGTCTACCAAAAGATGCATGTGCATGCTAAAAACGCGTTTTGGCACAAATCCATGTGCGGATGTTAAAAAGAGCAGCATCGGCATGCTTTTCACGTCGTTTGGTAGAAATCCACACGCGCGTTCTGCCAAAAGCACCATTTGCATGCATATCGTGTGGTTTTGCAGAAAATTGCGTCCGCGTCTACCAAAAGATGCATGCGCATGCTTAAAACGCGCTTTGGCACAAATCCATGTGCGGATGTTAAAAAGAGCAGCATCGGCATGCTTTTCACGTCGTTTGGTAGAAATCCACACGCGCGTTCTGCGAAAAGCACCATTTGCATGCATATCGTGTGGTTTTGCAGAAAACTGCGTCCGCGTCTACCAAAAGATGCATGTGCATGCTAAAAACGCGTTTTGGCACAAATCCATGTGCGGATGTTAAAAAGAGCAGCATCGGCATGCTTTTCACGTCGTTTGGTAGAAATCCACACGCGCGTTCTGCCAAAAGCACCATTTGCATGCATATCGTGTGGTTTTGCAGAAAACTGCGTCCGCGTCTACCAAAAGATGCATGCGCATGCTTAAAACGCGCTTTGGCACAAATCCATGTGCGGATGTTAAAAAGAGCAGCATCGGCATGCTTTTCACGTCGTTTGGTAGAAATCCACGCGCGCGTTCTGCCAAAAGCACCATTTGCATGCATATCGTGTGGTTTTGCAGAAAACTGCGTCCGCGTCTACCAAAAGATGCATGTGCATGCTAAAAACGCGTTTTGGCACAAATCCATGTGCGGATGTTAAAAAGAGCAGCATCGGCATGCTTTTCACGTCGTTTGGTAGAAATCCACACGCGCGTTCTGCCAAAAGCACCATTTGCATGCATATCGTGTGGTTTTGCAGAAAACTGCGTCCGCGTCTACCAAAAGATGCATGCGCATGCTTAAAACGCGCTTTGGCACAAATCCATGTGCGGATGTTAAAAAGAGCAGCATCGGCATGCTTTTCACGTCGTTTGGTAGAAATCCACACGCGCGTTCTGCGAAAAGCACCATTTGCATGCATATCGTGTGGTTTTGCAGAAAACTGCGTCCGCGTCTACCAAAAGATGCATGCGCATGCTTAAAACGCGCTTTGGCACAAATCCATGTGCGGATGTTAAAAAGAGCAGCATCGGCATGCTTTTCACGTCGTTTGGTAGAAATACACTCGCGCGTTCTGCCAAAAGCACCATTTGCATGCATATCGTGTGGTTTTGCAGAAAACTGCGTCCGCGTCTACCAAAAGATGCATGCGCATGCTTAAAACGCGTTTTGGCACAAATCCAAAAAGAGCAGCATCGGCATGCTTTTCACGTCGTTTGGTAGAAATCCACGCGCGCGTTCTGCCAAAAGCACCATTTGCATGCATATCGTGTGGTTTTGCAGAAAACTGCGTCCGCGTCTACCAAAAGATGCATGCGCATGCTTAAAACGCGTTTTGGCACAAATCCATGTGCGGGTGCTAAAAAGAGCAGCATCGGCATGCTTTTCACGTCGTTTGGTAGAAATCCACGCGCGCGTTCTGCCAAAAGCACCATTTGCATGCCTATCGTGTGGTTTTGCAGAAAACTGCGTCCGCGTCTACCAAAAGATGCATGCGCATGCTTAAAACGCGCTTTGGCACAAATCCATGTGCGGATGTTAAAAAGAGCAGCATCGGCATGCTTTTCACGTCGTTTGGTAGAAATCCACGCGCGCGTTCTGCCAAAACCACCATTTGCATGCATATCGTGTGGTTTTGCAGAAAACTGCGTCCGCGTCTACCAAAAGATGCATGCGCATGCTTAAAACGCGTTTTGGCACAAATCCATGTGCGGATGTTAAAAAGAGCAGCATCGGCATGCTTTTCACGTCGTTTGGTAGAAATCCACGCGTGCGTTCTGCCAAAAGCACCATTTGCATGCCTATCGTGTGGTTTTGCAGAAAACTGCGTCCGCGTCTACCAAAAGATGCATGCGCATGCTTAAAACGCGTTTTGGCACAAATCCATGTGCGGATGTTAAAAAGAGCAGCATCGGCATGCTTTTCACGTCGTTTGGTAGAAATCCACACGCGCGTTCTGCCAAAAGCACCATTTGCATGCATATCGTGTGGTTTTGCAGAAAACTGCGTCCGCGTCTACCAAAAGATGCATGCGCATGCTTAAAACGCGTTTTGGCACAAATCCATGTGCGGGTGCTAAAAAGAGCAGCATCGGCATGCTTTTCACGTCATTTGGTAGAAATCCACGCGCGCGTTCTGCCAAAACCACCATTTGCATGCATATTGTGTGGTTTTGCAGAAAACTGCGTCCGCATCTACCAAAAGATGCATGCGCATGCTTAAAACGCGTTTTGGCACAAATCCATGTGCGGGTGCTAAAAAGAGCAGCATCGGCATGCTTTTCACGTCGTTTGGTAGAAATCCACACGCGCGTTCTGCCAAAAGCACTATTTGCATGCATATCGTGTGGTTTTGCAGAAAACTGCGTCCGCGTCTACCAAAAGATGCATGTGCATGCTAAAAACGCGTTTTGGCACAAATCCATGTGCGGATGTTAAAAAGAGCAGCATCGGCATGCTTTTCACGTCGTTTGGTAGAAATCCACACGCGCGTTCTGCCAAAAGCACCATTTGCATGCATATCGTGTGGTTTTGCAGAAAACTGCGTCCGCGTCTACCAAAAGATGCATGCGCATGCTTAAAACGCGTTTTGGCACAAATCCATGTGCGGGTGCTAAAAAGAGCAGCATCGGCATGCTTTTCACGTCGTTTGGTAGAAATCCACGCGCGCGTTCTGCCAAAAGCACCATTTGCATGCCTATCGTGTGGTATTGCAGAAAACTGCGTCCGCGTCTACCAAAAGATGCATGCGCATGCTTAAAACGCGCTTTGGCACAAATCCATGTGCGGATGTTAAAAAGAGCAGCATCGGCATGCTTTTCACGTCGTTTGGTAGAAATCCACGCGCGCGTTCTGCCAAAAGCACCATTTGCATGCATATCGTGTGGTTTTGCAGAAAACTGCGTCCGCGTCTACCAAAAGATGCATGCGCATGCTTAAAACGCGTTTTGGCACAAATCCATGTGCGGGTGCTAAAAAGAGCAGCATCGGCATGCTTTTCACGTCGTTTGGTAGAAATCCACGCGCGCTTTCTGCCAAAAGCACCATTTGCATGCCTATCGTGTGGTTTTGCAGAAAACTGCGTCCGCGTCTACCAAAAGATGCATGCGCATGCTTAAAACGCGCTTTGGCACAAATCCATGTGCGGATGTTAAAAAGAGCAGCATCGGCATGCTTTTCACGTCGTTTGGTAGAAATCCACGCGCGCGTTCTGCCAAAAGCACCATTTGCATGCATATCGTGTGGTTTTGCAGAAAACTGCGTCCGCGTCTACCAAAAGATGCATGCGCATGCTTAAAACGCGTTTTGGCACAAATCCATGTGCGGATGTTAAAAAGAGCAGCATCGGCATGCTTTTCACGTCGTTTGGTAGAAATCCACGCGTGCGTTCTGCCAAAAGCACCATTTGCATGCCTATCGTGTGGTTTTGCAGAAAACTGCGTCCGCGTCTACCAAAAGATGCATGCGCATGCTTAAAACGCGTTTTGGCACAAATCCATGTGCGGATGTTAAAAAGAGCAGCATCGGCATGCTTTTCACGTCGTTTGGTAGAAATCCACACGCGCGTTCTGCCAAAAGCACCATTTGCATGCATATCGTGTGGTTTTGCAGAAAACTGCGTCCGCGTCTACCAAAAGATGCATGCGCTTGCTTAAAACGCGTTTTGGCACAAATCCATGTGCGGGTGCTAAAAAGAGCAGCATCGGCATGCTTTTCACGTCATTTGGTAGAAATCCACGCGCGCGTTCTGCCAAAACCACCATTTGCATGCATATTGTGTGGTTTTGCAGAAAACTGCGTCCGCATCTACCAAAAGATGCATGCGCATGCTTAAAACGCGTTTTGGCACAAATCCATGTGCGGGTGCTAAAAAGAGCAGCATCGGCATGCTTTTCACGTCGTTTGGTAGAAATCCACACGCGCGTTCTGCCAAAAGCACTATTTGCATGCATATCGTGTGGTTTTGCAGAAAACTGCGTCCGCGTCTACCAAAAGATGCATGTGCATGCTAAAAACGCGTTTTGGCACAAATCCATGTGCGGATGTTAAAAAGAGCAGCATCGGCATGCTTTTCACGTCGTTTGGTAGAAATCCACACGCGCGTTCTGCCAAAAGCACCATTTGCATGCATATCGTGTGGTTTTGCAGAAAACTGCGTCCGCGTCTACCAAAAGATGCATGCGCATGCTTAAAACGCGTTTTGGCACAAATCCATGTGCGGGTGCTAAAAAGAGCAGCATCGGCATGCTTTTCACGTCGTTTGGTAGAAATCCACGCGCGCGTTCTGCCAAAAGCACCATTTGCATGCCTATCGTGTGGTTTTGCAGAAAACTGCGTCCGCGTCTACCAAAAGATGCATGCGCATGCTTAAAACGCGCTTTGGCACAAATCCATGTGCGGATGTTAAAAAGAGCAGCATCGGCATGCTTTTCACGTCGTTTGGTAGAAATCCACGCGCGCGTTCTGCCAAAAGCACCATTTGCATGCATATCGTGTGGTTTTGCAGAAAACTGCGTCCGCGTCTACCAAAAGATGCATGCGCATGCTTAAAACGCGTTTTGGCACAAATCCATGTGCGGATGTTAAAAAGAGCAGCATCGGCATGCTTTTCACGTCGTTTGGTAGAAATCCACGCGCGCGTTCTGCCAAAAGCACCATTCGCATGCCTATCGTGTGGTTTTGCAGAAAACTGCGTCCGCGTCTACCAAAAGATGCATGCGCATGCTTAAAACGCGTTTTGGCAAAAATCCATGTGCGGATGTTAAAAAGAGCAGCATCGGCATGCTTTTCACGTCGTTTGTAGAAATCCACACGCGCGTTCTGCCAAAAGCACCATTTGCATGCATATCGTGTGGTTTTGCAGAAAACTGCGTCCGCGTCTACCAAAAGATGCATGCGCATGCTTAAAACGCGTTTTTGCACAAATCCATGTGCGGATGTTAAAAAGAGCAGCATCGGCATGCTTTTCACGTCGTTTGGTAGAAATCCACGCGTGCGTTCTGCCAAAAGCACCATTTGCATGCCTATCGTGTGGTTTTGCAGAAAACTGCGTCCGCGTCTACCAAAAGATGCATGCGCATGCTTAAAACGCGTTTTGGCACAAATCCATGTGCGGATGTTAAAAAGAGCAGCATCGGCATGCTTTTCACGTCGTTTGGTAGAAATCCACGCGCGCGTTCTGCCAAAAGCACCATTTGCATGCATATCGTGTGGTTTTGCAGAAAACTGCGTCCGCGTCTACCAAAAGATGCATGCGCATGCTTAAAACGCGTTTTGGCACAAATCCATGTGCGGATGTTAAAAAGAGCAGCATCGGCATGCTTTTCACGTCGTTTGGTAGAAATCCACGCGCGCGTTCTGCCAAAAGCACCATTTGCATGCCTATCGTGTGGTTTTGCAGAAAACTGCGTCCGCGTCTACCAAAAGATGCATGCGCATGCTTAAAACGCGTTTTGGCACAAATCCATGTGCGGATGTTAAAAAGAGCCAGCATCGGCATGCTTTTCACGTCGTTTGGTAGAAATCCACACGCGCGTTCTGCCAAAAGCACCATTTGCATGCATATCGTGTGGTTTTGCAGAAAACTGCGTCCGCGTCTACCAAAAGATGCATGCGCATGCTTAAAACGCGTTTTGGCACAAATCCATGTGCGGGTGCTAAAAAGAGCAGCATCGGCATGCTTTTCACGTCGTTTGGTAGAAATCCACACGCGCGTTCTGCCAAAAGCACCATTTGCATGCATATCGTGTGGTTTTGCAGAAAACTGCGTCCGCGTCTACCAAAAGATGCATGCGCATGCTTAAAACGCGTTTTGGCACAAATCCATGTGCGGATGTTAAAAAGAGCAGCATCGGCATGCTTTTCACGTCGTTTGGTAGAAATCCTCGCGCGCGTTCTGCCAAAACCACCATTTGCATGCATATCGTGTGGTTTTGCAGAAAACTGCGTCCGCATCTACCAAAAGATGCATGCGCATGCTTAAAACGCGTTTTGGCACAAATCCATGTGCGGGTGCTAAAAAGAGCAGCATCGGCATGCTTTTCACGTCGTTTGGTAGAAATCCACACGCGCGTTCTGCCAAAAGCACCATTTGCATGCATATCGTGTGGTTTTGCAGAAAACTGCGTCCGCGTCTACCAAAAGATGCATGTGCATGCTAAAAACGCGTTTTGGCACAAATCCATGTGCGGATGTTAAAAAGAGCAGCATCGGCATGCTTTTCACGTCGTTTGGTAGAAATCCACACGCGCGTTCTGCCAAAAGCACCATTTGCATGCATATCGTGTGGTTTTGCAGAAAACTGCGTCCGCGTCTACCAAAAGATGCATGCGCATGCTTAAAACGCGTTTTGGCACAAATCCATGTGCGGATGTTAAAAAAAGCAGCATCGGCATGCTTTTCACGTCGTTTGGTAGAAATCCACGCGCGCGTTCTGCCAAAAGCACCATTTGCATGCATATCGTGTGGTTTTGCAGAAAACTGCGTCCGCGTCTACCAAAAGATGCATGCGCATGCTTAAAACGCGTTTTGGCACAAATCCATGTGCGGATGTTAAAAAGAGCAGCATCGGCATGCTTTTCACGTCGTTTGGTAGAAATCCACACGCGCGTTCTGCCAAAAGCACCATTTGCATGCATATCGTGTGGTTTTGCAGAAAACTGCGTCCGCGTCTACCAAAAGATGCATGCGCATGCTTAAAACGCGTTTTGGCACAAATCCATGTGCGGGTGCTAAAAAGAGCAGCATCGGCATGCTTTTCACGTCGTTTGGTAGAAATCCACGCGCGCATTCTGCCAAAACCACCATTTGCATGCATATCGTGTGGTTTTGCAGAAAACTGCGTCCGCATCTACCAAAAGATGCATGCGCATGCTTAAAACGCGTTTTGGCACAAATCCATGTGCGGGTGCTAAAAAGAGCAGCATCGGCATGCTTTTCACGTCGTTTGGTAGAAATCCACACGCGCGTTCTGCCAAAAGCACTATTTGCATGCATATCGTGTGGTTTTGCAGAAAACTGCGTCCGCGTCTACCAAAAGATGCATGTGCATGCTAAAAACGCGTTTTGGCACAAATCCATGTGCGGATGTTAAAAAGAGCAGCATCGGCATGCTTTTCACGTCGTTTGGTAGAAATCCACACGCGCGTTCTGCCAAAAGCACCATTTGCATGCATATCGTGTGGTTTTGCAGAAAACTGCGTCCGCGTCTACCAAAAGATGCATGCGCATGCTTAAAACGCGTTTTGGCACAAATCCATGTGCGGATGTTAAAAAGAGCAGCATCGGCATGCTTTTCACGTCGTTTGGTAGAAATCCACGCGCGCGTTCTGCCAAAAGCACCATTTGCATGCATATCGTGTGGTTTTGCAGAAAACTGCGTCCGCGTCTACCAAAAGATGCATGCGCATGCTTAAAACGCGCTTTGGCACAAATCCATGTGCGGATGTTAAAAAAAGCAGCATCGGCATGCTTTTCACGTCGTTTGGTAGAAATCCACGCGCGCGTTCTGCCAAAAGCACCATTTGCATGCCTATCGTGTGGTTTTGCAGAAAACTGCGTCCGCGTCTACCAAAAGATGCATGCGCATGCTTAAAACGCGTTTTGGCACAAATCCATGTGCGGATGTTAAAAAGAGCAGCATCGGCATGCTTTTCACGTCGTTTGGTAGAAATCCACGCGCGCGTTCTGCCAAAAGCACCATTCGCATGCCTATCGTGTGGTTTTGCAGAAAACTGCGTCCGCGTCTACCAAAAGATGCATGCGCATGCTTAAAACGCGTTTTGGCAAAAATCCATGTGCGGATGTTAAAAAGAGCAGCATCGGCATGCTTTTCACGTCGTTTGGTAGAAATCCACACGCGCGTTCTGCCAAAAGCACCATTTGCATGCATATCGTGTGGTTTTGCAGAAAACTGCGTCCGCGTCTACCAAAAGATGCATGCGCATGCTTAAAACGCGTTTTTGCACAAATCCATGTGCGGATGTTAAAAAGAGCAGCATCGGCATGCTTTTCACGTCGTTTGGTAGAAATCCACGCGTGCGTTCTGCCAAAAGCACCATTTGCATGCCTATCGTGTGGTTTTGCAGAAAACTGCGTCCGCGTCTACCAAAAGATGCATGCGCATGCTTAAAACGCGTTTTGGCACAAATCCATGTGCGGATGTTAAAAAGAGCAGCATCGGCATGCTTTTCACGTCGTTTGGTAGAAATCCACGCGCGCGTTCTGCCAAAAGCACCATTTGCATGCATATCGTGTGGTTTTGCAGAAAACTGCGTCCGCGTCTACCAAAAGATGCATGCGCATGCTTAAAACGCGTTTTGGCACAAATCCATGTGCGGATGTTAAAAAGAGCAGCATCGGCATGCTTTTCACGTCGTTTGGTAGAAATCCACGCGCGCGTTCTGCCAAAAGCACCATTTGCATGCCTATCGTGTGGTTTTGCAGAAAACTGCGTCCGCGTCTACCAAAAGATGCATGCGCATGCTTAAAACGCGTTTTGGCACAAATCCATGTGCGGATGTTAAAAAGAGCAGCATCGGCATGCTTTTCACGTCGTTTGGTAGAAATCCACACGCGCGTTCTGCCAAAAGCACCATTTGCATGCATATCGTGTGGTTTTGCAGAAAACTGCGTCCGCGTCTACCAAAAGATGCATGCGCATGCTTAAAACGCGTTTTGGCACAAATCCATGTGCGGGTGCTAAAAAGAGCAGCATCGGCATGCTTTTCACGTCGTTTGGTAGAAATCCACACGCGCGTTCTGCCAAAAGCACCATTTGCATGCATATCGTGTGGTTTTGCAGAAAACTGCGTCCGCGTCTACCAAAAGATGCATGCGCATGCTTAAAACGCGTTTTGGCACAAATCCATGTGCGGATGTTAAAAAGAGCAGCATCGGCATGCTTTTCACGTCGTTTGGTAGAAATCCTCGCGCGCGTTCTGCCAAAACCACCATTTGCATGCATATCGTGTGGTTTTGCAGAAAACTGCGTCCGCATCTACCAAAAGATGCATGCGCATGCTTAAAACGCGTTTTGGCACAAATCCATGTGCGGGTGCTAAAAAGAGCAGCATCGGCATGCTTTTCACGTCGTTTGGTAGAAATCCACACGCGCGTTCTGCCAAAAGCACCATTTGCATGCATATCGTGTGGTTTTGCAGAAAACTGCGTCCGCGTCTACCAAAAGATGCATGTGCATGCTAAAAACGCGTTTTGGCACAAATCCATGTGCGGATGTTAAAAAGAGCAGCATCGGCATGCTTTTCACGTCGTTTGGTAGAAATCCACACGCGCGTTCTGCCAAAAGCACCATTTGCATGCATATCGTGTGGTTTTGCAGAAAACTGCGTCCGCGTCTACCAAAAGATGCATGCGCATGCTTAAAACGCGTTTTGGCACAAATCCATGTGCGGATGTTAAAAAAGCAGCATCGGCATGCTTTTCACGTCGTTTGGTAGAAATCCACGCGCGCGTTCTGCCAAAAGCACCATTTGCATGCATATCGTGTGGTTTTGCAGAAAACTGCGTCCGCGTCTACCAAAAGATGCATGCGCATGCTTAAAACGCGTTTTGGCACAAATCCATGTGCGGATGTTAAAAAGAGCAGCATCGGCATGCTTTTCACGTCGTTTGGTAGAAATCCACACGCGCGTTCTGCCAAAAGCACCATTTGCATGCATATCGTGTGGTTTTGCAGAAAACTGCGTCCGCGTCTACCAAAAGATGCATGCGCATGCTTAAAACGCGTTTTGGCACAAATCCATGTGCGGGTGCTAAAAAGAGCAGCATCGGCATGCTTTTCACGTCGTTTGGTAGAAATCCACGCGCGCATTCTGCCAAAACCACCATTTGCATGCATATCGTGTGGTTTTGCAGAAAACTGCGTCCGCATCTACCAAAAGATGCATGCGCATGCTTAAAACGCGTTTTGGCACAAATCCATGTGCGGGTGCTAAAAAGAGCAGCATCGGCATGCTTTTCACGTCGTTTGGTAGAAATCCACACGCGCGTTCTGCCAAAAGCACTATTTGCATGCATATCGTGTGGTTTTGCAGAAAACTGCGTCCGCGTCTACCAAAAGATGCATGTGCATGCTAAAAACGCGTTTTGGCACAAATCCATGTGCGGATGTTAAAAAGAGCAGCATCGGCATGCTTTTCACGTCGTTTGGTAGAAATCCACACGCGCGTTCTGCCAAAAGCACCATTTGCATGCATATCGTGTGTTTTGCAGAAAACTGCGTCCGCGTCTACCAAAAGATGCATGCGCATGCTTAAAACGCGTTTTGGCACAAATCCATGTGCGGATGTTAAAAAGAGCAGCATCGGCATGCTTTTCACGTCGTTTGGTAGAAATCCACGCGCGCGTTCTGCCAAAAGCACCATTTGCATGCATATCGTGTGGTTTTGCAGAAAACTGCGTCCGCGTCTACCAAAAGATGCATGCGCATGCTTAAAACGCGCTTTGGCACAAATCCATGTGCGGATGTTAAAAAAAGCAGCATCGGCATGCTTTTCACGTCGTTTGGTAGAAATCCACGCGCGCGTTCTGCCAAAAGCACCATTTGCATGCATATCGTGTGGTTTTGCAGAAAACTGCGTCCGCGTCTACCAAAAGATGCATGCGCATGCATAAAACGCGTTTTGGCACAAATCCATGTGCGGGTGCTAAAAAGAGCAGCATCGGCATGCTTTTCACGTCGTTTGGTAGAAATCCACGCGCGCGTTCTGCCAAAACCACCATTTGCATGCATATTGTGTGGTTTTGCAGAAAACTGCGTCCGCATCTACCAAAAGATGCATGCGCATGCTTAAAACGCGTTTTGGCACAAATCCATGTGCGGGTGCTAAAAAGAGCAGCATCGGCATGCTTTTCACGTCGTTTGGTAGAAATCCACACGCGCGTTCTGCCAAAAGCACTATTTGCATGCATATCGTGTGGTTTTGCAGAAAACTGCGTCCGCGTCTACCAAAAGATGCATGTGCATGCTAAAAACGCGTTTTGGCACAAATCCATGTGCGGATGTTAAAAAGAGCAGCATCGGCATGCTTTTCACGTCGTTTGGTAGAAATCCACACGCGCGTTCTGCCAAAAGCACCATTTGCATGCATATCGTGTGGTTTTGCAGAAAACTGCGTCCGCGTCTACCAAAAGATGCATGCGCATGCTTAAAACGCGTTTTGGCACAAATCCATGTGCGGGTGCTAAAAGAGCAGCATCGGCATGCTTTTCACGTCGTTTGGTAGAAATCCACGCGCGCGTTCTGCCAAAAGCACCATTTGCATGCCTATCGTGTGGTTTTGCAGAAAACTGCGTCCGCGTCTACCAAAAGATGCATGCGCATGCTTAAAACGCGCTTTGGCACAAATCCATGTGCGGATGTTAAAAAGAGCAGCATCGGCATGCTTTTCACGTCGTTTGGTAGAAATCCACGCGCGCGTTCTGCCAAAAGCACCATTTGCATGCATATCGTGTGGTTTTGCAGAAAACTGCGTCCGCGTCTACCAAAAGATGCATGCGCATGCTTAAAACGCGTTTTGGCACAAATCCATGTGCGGATGTTAAAAAGAGCAGCATCGGCATGCTTTTCACGTCGTTTGGTAGAAATCCACGCGCGCGTTCTGCCAAAAGCACCATTCGCATGCCTATCGTGTGGTTTTGCAGAAAACTGCGTCCGCGTCTACCAAAAGATGCATGCGCATGCTTAAAACGCGTTTTGGCAAAAATCCATGTGCGGATGTTAAAAAGAGCAGCATCGGCATGCTTTTCACGTCGTTTGGTAGAAATCCACACGCGCGTTCTGCCAAAAGCACCATTTGCATGCATATCGTGTGGTTTTGCAGAAAACTGCGTCCGCGTCTACCAAAAGATGCATGCGCATGCTTAAAACGCGTTTTGGCACAAATCCATGTGCGGGTGCTAAAAAGAGCAGCATCGGCATGCTTTTCACGTCGTTTGGTAGAAATCCACACGCGCGTTCTGCCAAAAGCACCATTTGCATGCATATCGTGTGGTTTTGCAGAAAACTGCGTCCGCGTCTACCAAAAGATGCATGTGCATGCTAAAAACGCGTTTTGGCACAAATCCATGTGCGGATGTTAAAAAGAGCAGCATCGGCATGCTTTTCACGTCGTTTGGTAGAAATCCACGCGCGCGTTCTGCCAAAAGCACCATTTGCATGCATATCGTGTGGTTTTGCAGAAAACTGCGTCGGCGTCTACCAAAAGATGCATGCGCATGCTTAAAACGCGTTTTGGCACAAATCCATGTGCGGGTGCTAAAAAGAGCAGCATCGGCATGCTTTTCACGTCGTTTGGTAGAAATCCACACGCGCGTTCTGCCAAAAGCACCATTTGCATGCATATCGTGTGGTTTTGCAGAAAACTGCGTCCGCGTCTACCAAAAGATGCATGCGCATGCTTAAAACGCGTTTTGGCACAAATCCATGTGCGGATGTTAAAAAGAGCAGCATCGGCATGCTTTTCACGTCGTTTGGTAGAAATCCACGCGCGCGTTCTGCCAAAACCACCATTTGCATGCATATCGTGTGGTTTTGCAGAAAACTGCGTCCGCATCTACCAAAAGATGCATGCGCATGCTTAAAACGCGTTTTGGCACAAATCCATGTGCGGGTGCTAAAAAGAGCAGCATCGGCATGCTTTTCACGTCGTTTGGTAGAAATCCACACGCGCGTTCTGCCAAAAGCACCATTTGCATGCATATCGTGTGGTTTTGCAGAAAACTGCGTCCGCGTCTACCAAAAGATGCATGTGCATGCTAAAAACGCGTTTTGGCACAAATCCATGTGCGGATGTTAAAAAGAGCAGCATCGGTATGCTTTTCACGTCGTTTGGTAGAAATCCACACGCGCGTTCTGCCAAAAGCACCATTTGCATGCATATCGTGTGGTTTTGCAGAAAACTGCGTCCGCGTCTACCAAAAGATGCATGCGCATGCTTAAAACGCGCTTTGGCACAAATCCATGTGCGGATGTTAAAAAGAGCAGCATCGGCATGCTTTTCACGTCGTTTGGTAGAAATCCACACGCGCGTTCTGCCAAAAGCACCATTTGCATGCATATCGTGTGGTTTTGCAGAAAACTGCGTCCGCGTCTACCAAAAGATGCATGCGCATGCTTAAAACGCGTTTTGGCACAAATCCATGTGCGGATGCTAAAAAGAGCAGCATCGGCATGCTTTTCACGTCGTTTGGTAGAAATCCACGCGCGCGTTCTGCCAAAAGCACCATTTGCATGCCTATCGTGTGGTTTTGCAGAAAACTGCGTCCGCGTCTACCAAAAGATGCATGCGCATGCTTAAAACGCGCTTTGGCACAAATCCATGTGCGGATGTTAAAAAGAGCAGCATCGGCATGCTTTTCACGTCGTTTGGTAGAAATCCACGCGCGCGTTCTGCCAAAAGCACCATTTGCATGCATATCGTGTGGTTTTGCAGAAAACTGCGTCCGCGTCTACCAAAAGATGCATGCGCATGCTTAAAACGCGTTTTGGCACAAATCCATGTGCGGATGTTAAAAAGAGCAGCATCGGCATGCTTTTCACGTCGTTTGGTAGAAATCCACGCGCGCGTTCTGCCAAAAGCACCATTCGCATGCCTATCGTGTGGTTTTGCAGAAAACTGCGTCCGCGTCTACCAAAAGATGCATGCGCATGCTTAAAACGCGTTTTGGCAAAAATCCATGTGCGGATGTTAAAAAGAGCAGCATCGGCATGCTTTTCACGTCGTTTGGTAGAAATCCACACGCGCGTTCTGCCAAAAGCACCATATGCATGCATATCGTGTGGTTTTGCAGAAAACTGCGTCCGCGTCTACCAAAAGATGCATGCGCATGCTTAAAACGCGTTTTGGCACAAATCCATGTGCGGGTGCTAAAAAGAGCAGCATCGGCATGCTTTTCACGTCGTTTGGTAGAAATCCACACGCGCGTTCTGCCAAAAGCACCATTTGCATGCATATCGTGTGGTTTTGCAGAAAACTGCGTCCGCGTCTACCAAAAGATGCATGTGCATGCTAAAAACGCGTTTTGGCACAAATCCATGTGCGGATGTTAAAAAGAGCAGCATCGGCATGCTTTTCACGTCGTTTGGTAGAAATCCACGCGCGCGTTCTGCCAAAAGCACCATTTGCATGCATATCGTGTGGTTTTGCAGAAAACTGCGTCGGCGTCTACCAAAAGATGCATGCGCATGCTTAAAACGCGTTTTGGCACAAATCCATGTGCGGGTGCTAAAAAGAGCAGCATCGGCATGCTTTTCACGTCGTTTGGTAGAAATCCACACGCGCGTTCTGCCAAAAGCACCATTTGCATGCATATCGTGTGGTTTTGCAGAAAACTGCGTCCGCGTCTACCAAAAGATGCATGCGCATGCTTAAAACGCGTTTTGGCACAAATCCATGTGCGGATGTTAAAAAGAGCAGCATCGGCATGCTTTTCACGTCGTTTGGTAGAAATCCACGCGCGCGTTCTGCCAAAACCACCATTTGCATGCATATCGTGTGGTTTTGCAGAAAACTGCGTCCGCATCTACCAAAAGATGCATGCGCATGCTTAAAACGCGTTTTGGCACAAATCCATGTGCGGGTGCTAAAAAGAGCAGCATCGGCATGCTTTTCACGTCGTTTGGTAGAAATCCACACGCGCGTTCTGCCAAAAGCACCATTTGCATGCATATCGTGTGGTTTTGCAGAAAACTGCGTCCGCGTCTACCAAAAGATGCATGTGCATAAAAACGCGTTTTGGCACAAATCCATGTGCGGATGGTAAAAAGAGCAGCATCGGCATGCTTTTCACGTCGTTTGGTAGAAATCCACACGCGCGTTCTGCCAAAAGCACCATTTGCATGCATATCGTGTGGTTTTGCAGAAAACTGCGTCCGCGTCTACCAAAAGATGCATGCGCATGCTTAAAACGCGCTTTGGCACAAATCCATGTGCGGATGTTAAAAAGAGCAGCATCGGCATGCTTTTCACGTCGTTTGGTAGAAATCCACACGCGCGTTCTGCCAAAAGCACCATTTGCATGCATATCGTGTGGTTTTGCAGAAAACTGCGTCCGCGTCTACCAAAAGATGCATGCGCATGCTTAAAACGCGCTTTGGCACAAATCCATGTGCGGATGTTAAAAAGAGCAGCATCGGCATGCTTTTCACGTCGTTTGGTAGAAATCCACGCGCGCGTTCTGCCAAAAGCACCATTTGCATGCATATCGTGTGGTTTTGCAGAAAACTGCGTCCGCGTCTACCAAAAGATGCATGCGCATGCTTAAAACGCGTTTTGGCACAAATCCATGTGCGGATGTTAAAAAGAGCAGCATCGGCATGCTTTTCACGTCGTTTGGTAGAAATCCACGCGCGCGTTCTGCCAAAAGCACCATTTGCATGCCTATCGTGTGGTTTTGCAGAAAACTGCGTCCGCGTCTACCAAAAGATGCATGCGCATGCTTAAAACGCGTTTTGGCACAAATCCATGTGCGGATGTTAAAAAGAGCAGCATCGGCATGCTTTTCACGTCGTTTGGTAGAAATCCACACGCGCGTTCTGCCAAAAGCACCATTTGCATGCATATCGTGTGGTTTTGCAGAAAACTGCGTCCGCGTCTACCAAAAGATGCATGCGCATGCTTAAAACGCGTTTTGGCACAAATCCATGTGCGGGTGCTAAAAAGAGCAGCATCGGCATGCTTTTCACGTCGTTTGGTAGAAATCCACACGCGCGTTCTGCCAAAAGCACCATTTGCATGCATATCGTGTGGTTTTGCAGAAAACTGCGTCCGCGTCTACCAAAAGATGCATGCGCATGCTTAAAACGCGTTTTGGCACAAATCCATGTGCGGATGTTAAAAAGAGCAGCATCGGCATGCTTTTCACGTCGTTTGGTAGAAATCCACGGGCGCGTTCTGCCAAAACCACCATTTGCATGCATATCGTGTGGTTTTGCAGAAAACTGCGTCCGCATCTACCAAAAGATGCATGCGCATGCTTAAAACGCGTTTTGGCACAAATCCATGTGCGGGTGCTAAAAAGAGCAGCATCGGCATGCTTTTCACGTCGTTTGGTAGAAATCCACACGCGCGTTCTGCCAAAAGCACCATTTGCATGCATATCGTGTGGTTTTGCAGAAAACTGCGTCCGCGTCTACCAAAAGATGCATGTGCATGCTAAAAACGCGTTTTGGCACAAATCCATGTGCGGATGTTAAAAAGAGCAGCATCGGCATGCTTTTCACGTCGTTTGGTAGAAATCCACACGCGCGTTCTGCCAAAAGCACCATTTGCATGCATATCGTGTGGTTTTGCAGAAAACTGCGTCCGCGTCTACCAAAAGATGCATGCGCATGCTTAAAACGCGTTTTGGCACAAATCCATGTGCGGATGTTAAAAAAAGCAGCATCGGCATGCTTTTCACGTCGTTTGGTAGAAATCCACGCGCGCGTTCTGCCAAAAGCACCATTTGCATGCATATCGTGTGGTTTTGCAGAAAACTGCGTCCGCGTCTACCAAAAGATGCATGTGCATGCTAAAAACGCGTTTTGGCACAAATCCATGTGCGGATGTTAAAAAGAGCAGCATCGGCATGCTTTTCACGTCGTTTGGTAGAAATCCACGCGCGCGTTCTGCCAAAAGCACCATTTGCATGCCTATCGTGTGGTTTTGCAGAAAACTGCGTCCGCGTCTACCAAAAGATGCATGCGCATGCTTAAAACGCGTTTTGGCACAAATCCATGTGCGGATGTTAAAAAGAGCAGCATCGGCATGCTTTTCACGTCGTTTGGTAGAAATCCACACGCGCGTTCTGCCAAAAGCACCATTTGCATGCATATCGTGTGGTTTTGCAGAAAACTGCGTCCGCGTCTACCAAAAGATGCATGCGCATGCTTAAAACGCGTTTTGGCACAAATCCATGTGCGGGTGCTAAAAAGAGCAGCATCGGCATGCTTTTCACGTCGTTTGGTAGAAATCCACGCGCGCGTTCTACCAAAACCACCATTTGCATGCATATCGTGTGGTTTTGCAGAAAACTGCGTCCGCATCTACCAAAAGATGCATGCGCATACTTAAAACGCGTTTTGGCACAAATCCATGTGCGGGTGCTAAAAAGAGCAGCATCGGCATGCTTTTCACGTCGTTTGGTAGAAATCCACACGCGCGTTCTGCCAAAAGCACTATTTGCATGCATATCGTGTGGTTTTGCAGAAAACTGCGTCCGCGTCTACCAAAAGATGCATGTGCATGCTAAAAACGCGTTTTGGCACAAATCCATGTGCGGATGTTAAAAAGAGCAGCATCGGCATGCTTTTCACGTCGTTTGGTAGAAATCCACACGCGCGTTCTGCCAAAAGCACCATTTGCATGCATATCGTGTGGTTTTGCAGAAAACTGCGTCCGCGTCTACCAAAAGATGCATGCGCATGCTTAAAACGCGTTTTGGCACAAATCCATGTGCGGGTGCTAAAAAGAGCAGCATCGGCATGCTTTTCACGTCGTTTGGTAGAAATCCACGCGCGCGTTCTGCCAAAAGCACCATTTGCATGCCTATCGTGTGGTTTTGCAGAAAACTGCGTCCGCGTCTACCAAAAGATGCATGCGCATGCTTAAAACGCGCTTTGGCACAAATCCATGTGCGGATGATAAAAAGAGCAGCATCGGCATGCTTTTCACGTCGTTTGGTAGAAATCCACGCGCGCGTTCTGCCAAAAGCACCATTTGCATGCATATCGTGTGGTTTTGCAGAAAACTGCGTCCGCGTCTACCAAAAGATGCATGCGCATGCTTAAAACGCGTTTTGGCACAAATCCATGTGCGGATGTTAAAAAGAGCAGCATCGGCATGCTTTTCACGTCGTTTGGTAGAAATCCACGCGCGCGTTCTGCCAAAAGCACCATTTGCATGCCTATCGTGTGGTTTTGCAGAAAACTGCGTCCGCGTCTACCAAAAGATGCATGCGCATGCTTAAAACGCGTTTTGGCACAAATCCATGTGCGGATGTTAAAAAGAGCAGCATCGGCATGCTTTTCACGTCGTTTGGTAGAAATCCACACGCGCGTTCTGCCAAAAGCACCATTTGCATGCATATCGTGTGGTCTTGCAGAAAACTGCGTCCGCGTCTACCAAAAGATGCATGCGCATGCTTAAAACGCGTTTTGGCACAAATCCATGTGCGGGTGCTAAAAAGAGCAGCATCGGCATGCTTTTCACGTCGTTTGGTAGAAATCCACACGCGCGTTCTGCCAAAAGCACCATTTGCATGCATATCGTGTGGTTTTGCAGAAAACTGCGTCCGCGTCTACCAAAAGATGCATGTGCATGCTAAAAACGCGTTTTGGCACAAATCCATGTGCGGATGTTAAAAAGAGCAGCATCGGCATGCTTTTCACGTCGTTTGGTAGAAATCCACGCGCGCGTTCTGCCAAAAGCACCATTTGCATGCATATCGTGTGGTTTTGCAGAAAACTGCGTCCGCGTCTACCAAAAGATGCATGCGCATGCTTAAAACGCGTTTTGGCACAAATCCATGTGCGGGTGCTAAAAAGAGCAGCATCGGCATGCTTTTCACGTCGTTTGGTAGAAATCCACGCGCGCGTTCTGCCAAAAGCACCATTTGCATGCCTATCGTGTGGTTTTGCAGAAAACTGCGTCCGCGTCTACCAAAAGATGCATGCGCATGCTTAAAACGCGCTTTGGCACAAATCCATGTGCGGATGTTAAAAAGAGCAGCATCGGCATGCTTTTCACGTCGTTTGGTAGAAATCCACGCGCGCGTTCTGCCAAAAGCACCATTTGCATGCATATCGTGTGGTTTTGCAGAAAACTGCGTCCGCGTCTACCAAAAGATGCATGCGCATGCTTAAAACGCGTTTTGGCACAAATCCATGTGCGGATGTTAAAAAGAGCAGCATCGGCATGCTTTTCACGTCGTTTGGTAGAAATCCACGCGCGCGTTCTGCCAAAAGCACCATTCGCATGCCTATCGTGTGGTTTTGCAGAAAACTGCGTCCGCGTCTACCAAAAGATGCATGCGCATGCTTAAAACGCGTTTTGGCAAAAATCCATGTGCGGATGTTAAAAAGAGCAGCATCGGCATGCTTTTCACGTCGTTTGGTAGAAATCCACACGCGCGTTCTGCCAAAAGCACCATATGCATGCATATCGTGTGGTTTTGCAGAAAACTGCGTCCGCGTCTACCAAAAGATGCATGCGCATGCTTAAAACGCGTTTTGGCACAAATCCATGTGCGGGTGCTAAAAAGAGCAGCATCGGCATGCTTTTCACGTCGTTTGGTAGAAATCCACACGCGCGTTCTGCCAAAAGCACCATTTGCATGCATATCGTGTGGTTTTGCAGAAAACTGCGTCCGCGTCTACCAAAAGATGCATGTGCATGCTAAAAACGCGTTTTGGCACAAATCCATGTGCGGATGTTAAAAAGAGCAGCATCGGCATGCTTTTCACGTCGTTTGGTAGAAATCCACGCGCGCGTTCTGCCAAAAGCACCATTTGCATGCATATCGTGTGGTTTTGCAGAAAACTGCGTCGGCGTCTACCAAAAGATGCATGCGCATGCTTAAAACGCGTTTTGGCACAAATCCATGTGCGGGTGCTAAAAAGAGCAGCATCGGCATGCTTTTCACGTCGTTTGGTAGAAATCCACACGCGCGTTCTGCCAAAAGCACCATTTGCATGCATATCGTGTGGTTTTGCAGAAAACTGCGTCCGCGTCTACCAAAAGATGCATGCGCATGCTTAAAACGCGTTTTGGCACAAATCCATG